>NC_136488.1:1707500-1735000 GCF_053919585.1 Euprymna scolopes
GTTCCCTACAATTCTTAGCTTTTAAACTCCTATCTTATAAACATTATGTACTATTTTTTATTTTCATCGTTACACATGAGTGTTTTAGTTTTAATCTAAGAAAAGAAAGGATGCATGTTTATCATAGTAGCAGTTACTTGCTTTATGTGCACGCATTTCTCTTACATCACGTCGCATGTGCAATATCGGTTTTAACGTTCGATTATTATAGAAACTGGTTCTAACATATTCATCACATCGCAAGAGAAAGCAAGTCATGTACATTGGTTCGCGGATCATTGTTCTATTTACGAACGTTTCAGTGGTTATTTATACATGTAATTTCTATTTATTGTTAATTTTAATGTACCCATTTATTATGCCTCCCCACGGGACAGAGTTAGACACCAGGGTCGTTTTTTAACGTGGAGAGAAGGTACAAAAATAAAAATTGTCTCAGTCGTGAAGGATTTCTCCTCCACTAGATCCGGTTTTTGCATTTAATAATTGATTAATCTTGTAGTTAAACGTTGATCTGTCATGTACCTACGTCGAACGTCACTAAGTCAATAATGTAACTTATACTTACCGAACGTCGGGATTACTTAAATATAGCGTGGTCCCTGGCTTTGGTAAAGGGCATCTTTGAGTATCTTTGTATTTAGCCATGAACTACTCATATTTAATATGAGTTGATGTAAAATGTTATGTTTTAACGAAGGATTAACTTGAAGGAAATATATGAAACCTGCATACACAATAAAATGGAAAATAAATTAAACATTGAAAGAAAAGAAAAATCATCAGGTAACAATGCTGCCTGAAACATAAGCAAAAGTTTATAATAGAGAAAATGGAGAAATACAAAATTTTATAGGAAAACATTTTTTACATAAGAAATTGTTAGTAAATGTTCATAGTTCAACATATTCGAAAATATGATATGATAGTCATTGTGCATGTGTGTGCGTTTACCTTTGTTCTCGTAAATGCGCATGAGTTGAAGCTAATATTTGAGTCACTAGATCCTTTTTTCTTACCACCGCAGCTAATAAGCAAAGATTGTGCGTTGAGGAGACATGTTTATGTTCCTTTCGTTCAGCTGTAAAATCTCTCTGGTTTTGGCGGTTTGTCTCCTCGCTTTATATGGTTTTCCAACTTCGCACTGGCTTATTATTTTCGCATGTATGCGTTATTTTCTGGAGTTTGAAAATATTTCCATTGCTTAAAATACATTTGAGTTCACACGTCCATGTCAAAACTTGCTTGCATTGGAAAGTGATGAGCGAATTCCAACGAAGCAGAAAGGAAAGAATGTAAGCAATTAGAACCTCTTGCATTTTTAATATTTATAATAATCCCTTCACGATTAAAATATTATTAATTAAATGACTACATTTTTAATATTTATAATAATCCCTTCACGATTAAAATATTATTAATAAAATGACTGCATTCACAAACACTTTTAGTTTCATAAAATAGTATCTTTCTTTTCAGTGTTTATGTATAGACACTGTTACTTACATTAAAACACAAAACATCGTTGCTTTATCATGACGTAAATCTATGACGTAACAGCAAAACTATTTCTAAAGCAATATTTTAAATTGTATTCATAAGAAAGTACAAATAGTTCAATTGATTGAAATTCAGACCAAAAATTTCAAGGTTCTTGTTTCGATTTCCGTTCACAGCGTCACTTTATTTATTGAGAATTTATTAACTATTAATGCAATATTTTCCATTTCTTAAAGCAGTTAACAACTCTGATATTTTGTAATGAGACAAATTTTGCAATGCATTTATCACACTTCAAAAGTGTGACTAACGGAAGAATTGTAAATGAGAAGTAGACAAAATATTTGTTTATATAAGATTTTTAAAAAATCGAGTAAAAATATTTTTTTATTTATTTATTTTTTTTTTTTTTTACAAGGTGATCACCACTTCTCAAGGCCCGGAAGCCACTCGGGAAGAAGGGTTATTGCATGTACAGTACGTTAGTGTGGGGGTTTAATAAAAATGTCTACTTAAGGGGGCGGTTCATTAGGAATTTGTTTACATTGGGTTTGAAGACATCCAGGTTGTAGTCAGGTGGGAAGCAAGCTGACGGAGCAGAGTTCCACAGGCGTGCAGTTCTAAGAAAGAAGCTTTGTTCATGGAATCTACGTTTTGATTTAGGCACAGATAAAGAGTGGGGAAAATTTTTGACAGTGGTTTCAGCTAGACGGGTGTTTTTCGTAAAAGATTTGCGAGGGGGGACTAGAGATTGGAGCTCAGACGAGCACCTGCCATGGAAATAACGATAAAACAAGGATAGGCTTGCAACGTCTCTTCTATGGGAGAGAGGTTGCAGGGAAGAGAAAAGGACATCCCCCACTAAGCCACGAAGTCTATTTTGTACTCTGTCAAGGCATGATAGGCTGTTTTTAGCAGCTCCTGCCCAGATATGGCAGCAGTATTCAATCCTTGGGCGTACTTGGCTTTTATATGGATAGAGAATTGCATCAGTAGTGAGATATCTTCTTGAGCGGTAGAAGGATCTTACCATCTTTCCAGCGACCTTGGCAGCAGACTTGATGTACGTGTTCCATTTCAGATCAGGAGTAAAGGTCAAACCCAGAAGCTTGTCAAAACATGGGGCTTGTCGTAGACGAGAGCCATCCATTTCACTTGATGCCAGATGGGGATCAGAGCGTTGATGATGTAAGGATAGGAGTTTGGTTTTGGATGCATTAAAGGTAACCAGCCACCTCTTCCCCCACTGAACCATGTGCTCGAGATCAGAGGAGAGAGAATCAGAGAGAACTTTGTCATTTACAGCCTTTGATGTGTTGCCGTAGATGGTCGTGTCATCAGCATAGATGTCAACGAATGATTTAAGTATGTATTTAGGGAGATCATTGATATAGATTAGGAAAAGAGTTGGGCCCAGGATGGATCCCTGAGAGACTCCAGCATTAATACTGTGGGCCTCTGATTTCTGACCAGCAACCACTACTCTTATGAGTCTATCGGAGAGAAATGATTTAATGATTGAGAAAACATTACCAGTGATACCGTAGCTGGAAATGTTGTGAAGTAGGCCTTTATGCCATACCTTGTCGAAGGCCTTTGATATGTCAAGAGTAATTGCCCTAGAAAGGAAGCCTTTGTCAAGAGATTCACTAATCCTATGGGATATAACCGTTAGCACATCTGTGGTAGATCTTGCAGAATGGAAACCATATTGCGTGTCACTAAGAAGGTTATTTTTGCTGAGGTGGTTGACTATTTCTCTATTTAATATGGATTCCAGCAACTTATTCATGACACACAGGAGATTTATTTTATGACGTTTAGTGGTTAGAACAGGAGTTTCTTTGGTTCTTCAATTTTCCCGGTCTACATCTTTTGGAAGTGTTACATTTAAGACATGTCATGACAATCTGTCAGCAAACGGAAATAGACCCAGTGCATCTAGCGTGATTAAAGCGAAAGGGATCAGGGGGTAGCTCCCTAGACACAACGCACTAGAAAGTCAGATGTCAAATGATATTACACAGAAATTACATCACGTGTTCGAGGAATAGGATGGAGTTTCTAGTAAATTCGTTAGGAAAGCAGACAGGCAAGACGTATAATCTAATATTTCCCCGAGCCTGTTTGCTCATCGACCATTTAAAGTAAGAAAATTAAGTAAGAAGTGATTAATTTTAGCCTCTCTGTTAGTCTCTCCCCTCATGGACGAACTTTCTCTCTCCAATAAAACCTCTGAAACCGCAACAAGCCTCTATTGTTTCCATACATGAGTTTTAATTGCCTAAGTTAAACAGCCGACCAACAACCACTCGACGATACAATCCTACAGGGAACAGCACATTTAGAAGAGCTACGAAAAAGAGAAGACTAGCAGCAACTACGCAAGTATCTAAAAAAAGACGTTTATTAATTGATTCGTGCTTCTTGCTCACTAATGATGAAGCACATGTGCATAAATACACGTTTCTTGTAAAAGACATGTGTGAACGGGTTATTTAATGTTTGTTTAAAGTTGTTATAAAACGTTACACAGTTTCTAGAATACATTTGAACCTGCAGCAGATTATGAAAGACTGACAGAATTTACAATTGCAAAGTTTATTGTATTTTTAGAATTATAACAAGAAAATGTTATAATCTTATGAACATTTTACTTTCGCATGTTTCGAAACGCATTTTGTGAACGCAAATCTATTTTGCCAATGCAAATCTATAGGTTCTTAAAAGTTTAGAAATCAGGAGCAATATATCATGATTAATTCTAGCGCTCAAGTTCAATAAACTTGTCATTGGCAGCAGACTTAATCTCCGTTTATTTATTAATAGTCTCTTTTATTTTACCTGTAAACTTTACCACTTTTGTCTAAGAATAAATCCCTGCATTTATGTCTTCTATGCTTTGCCCTTTCAGATTATATTGCAGTAAGAAGGATTTGTCAGCCACGAAGATTAGCACTTAACTTATTTCCTTTCATCAGGACTTAAATAACGACAACCGATGTGAATCAGAAATATGAAATTCTCTTGACCAAGGGGCAAGCTATGCTATTTACAATTCTCTCTAAATACATGCCTATAACTGCCGGCGTTAGTGGCGCATACTTATCTGTCTTTTCTCCAAAATCGCCACTATCAGACGATTCTGTTCAGCATTTATTCAATAAATAATATCTAATATATAAAGTTATATTGCCGGATTTTCAAGGTCAGGTTCGAATAGCATAAAGCTAAAGGAAACCGAGATTTAAAAATAATAAGAATAATAAATATTCGTCCAAGCTCCTTTTTGCCAACTCTTACCTTCCACTGTAATCCTTACCGACCGTTCCCACTGCATCTCTCTCTTAGCAGTAAAAAAAAAAAAAAGACTGCCGTGTGCTTTCCCCTTCATTCTTTTTCACAGCAATCATTGTCTTTACATACAAGTTATGCATATTCAAATTAATGATGCCAAAGGTATATGAATAAACCGTCTATAAAGTTTTTCTCTCTCTTTCCTTTCTTGGTTCCGTCACCCGACAGGATAGACAAAGGCGCCGTCATTTGGGTGTCACATTTTTTCATTACTTTCGACACAAAATCCAAATTTCTTTAATTTATTTCCGAAAATCTTTTGTAATTACAATATTTGAGCAAAAAATTACTTTAAAAAATGTTGTTGACTTTATAGGATAAAAATAAAAATTTCTATCTATTTTAAGTTTTTGAGAGTGGGTGGGAGTTAGTAAAATTCATATATATATATATATATATATATATATATATATATATATATATATATATATATATATATATATATATTCAAATTAGTAAACAAAATTACCTTAATTCGCTACAATAAATCTACTGTTTTGTTGTTTCGGTCTAAAAATACATCACCAGGCAGCAATAAATCTCCGGTCTTACTCAAGTCTAATCCTTTAATGAAAATGAAAACTTTTTTTAAAATTTTCATTACAGGACTGGATGCAAGGTTTATTGTCGCATGACGATGTCTTTTTAGACTGAAACAGTAGTCGTAGTAGTAGTAGTAGTAGTAGTAGTAGTAGTAGTGGTCATTATGTTGCGAATCGTTCAAAGGAGAAGAGAAAAGAGAAGAATAAAGTAAAAAGGCCATCAAGACATAACATGTAAAAGGGGGAATGGTCTCAAACGAAAAATATAGAGAACAAGGTACCATGTTAGATGAGAGATTTAGATAATAGTGGGTATCTTGTGAGCTGACCACCAGATATGCTGTGGCTAAGGGGTTTTCTGTTTTGTTTCTCAGAATTAGAAAGGGTATCACGATGATGAATTTGCCTATGCAGTTAAATATGTTATTGTTTTCGGGAGTGTTTGGCAAAGTTTTTTGTTTTTTTTTTGTCACGACTTTTTCCGATTTTAGTAGATCGGCGCAAATCACAGAAGTGTTCCTTTGGTAAAAATAAAAAAAATAAAAAAAACGTTTTCTGCGAGCTGTAGGTTCTAAAAGGGGCTGGTTATGGATACTGACGTCGAGTACAATGGCTACTCGACACAGCGATTAAAAATACGGACGGAGTTCTGTGGTTTAAAAACCAGCTGCTGCCACTAGTTTTGGGATGAGGGTCCCCACAACACAGACGTAGGTAGGCACAAGGGCAATGAAGCCGTTGTAATAGCGAATCACTCAGGATAAGTAAAAAAGGAAAGGAATGTAAAGGGCGCCGATACGTAACAATTCAATCAGTAGTTCCTAACGGGAAATGTTTACAGTAAATAGTATGGGTGGTAAAAAATGTGTGTCATACATTTTTGATAAAATAAAAGGGAAGGAGTGTTATCTTGTTAGTCTACTGGAAAACACCGGAAACTATTAACCCGATTGATTATTATCATTGGTAAAAGTATATTGTTAGATAGAAATATTTTAAGGATGTAAAAAGTTATGTCAAGTTGAAATATTTACATTTAATAGTTGTCGGGAATGTTAACTTGATGTTAATTTGACGGATGGAGTTTAAGCAAACCATAATATAAGTAAATATATGTAGCAAAGATCTTTAGACTATGTGTAGTGATGGCGTAATAAAAATATAGATTTTGAGATGTAGTTAGTTTCGATACACAACGCGTTAGAGACAAATGGATTTTTTTTTATGACGGGACGCCCAATGGAAGTCAGAAGAGTGCGACTTAGAAAAATATCATCTCATACAAAGCGTCCCAACTCTGAAAGGAACCCAGCAAAGAATAAATGATTATATATCAAAATATAATTCCCATCTGAGCGTTTTGGAAGGGACGCATGGAAAGAAGATTTAAGGTATGTTTTTGCTGGTGTTCTAGCAGACAACAATTTCTATAAACTATTAATTTATGTCTACATCAACACCTAATAGAGAATACACTAGACGAACCACTCGCAGAACTGAACACTCATAAGAGACTCATTATAGAAACACACATCTGTTGAATAGATATCCGTACATATATAGTCGAATAGCGTAATGATAAGAAGGCTTGACCTGGCTTGAAGTAGTCGCCTGTCTAGCCGCACTGATGAGCTGTTATACAGTGAAACAGTACTGTATGTGGATGACTATAATGCTCCCTATCTTGGGTTGAGCATATTGGGAGGTGATATACAAACTGCCATTAGCGGATTAAGCGATGCTCTTTGTGTAAACAAATCGAACTTAGGCATTTGAACGATGTAAAAACATCGTTCATTCACTACCCACAGAGCAGCAACCGAATAGTGTAATGATAAGAAGCATTGACTGTCGTTTGAGCGGTTGGGTTTCGATCCTGGCTTGAGGTAGTTGCCTGTCTAGCCGCATTGATGAGCTGTAATACAGCGAAACAGTACTGTATGTGGATGACTATATATATATATACGACAGCCGAATCCCCAAACAACTTTTCTATGGGGAACTCAGCTAGGGAAAACGGAATGCAGGGGGCCAAAAGAAACGATATAAAGACTGTCTGAGAACGTCCCTAAAAGACTTTGACATCAGCCCCCAGTCTTGGGAGAGTCGCGCTGCTAAACGTTCGGCCTGGCGTTGCGTCATCAGCCTAGGAGCCGACAGGGCAGAGAATCAACGCATGACACACGACCAGCAGAAGCGCAAGAGGAGGAAGGAGAGAGCTGCCGGTTCACAGCCTGCCGATACCGCCTTCACGTGTCCAGAGTGTGGAAGAGTCTGCCGAGCACGGATTGGCCTCATCAGCCATCTCAGGACCCACAAACCCCTGACGCCGAACTGATTAATACCTTGGTCATCGTCGACTTCGACGGACGAGCAAGAAGAAGATATATATATATATATATATATATATATATATAGTCTTTGAAGTTTTTAACCTTTAAAACTATACAAAAAAAATATTTTTTATCATTCGTTAGAAAACCATCTAGTCAGTAAGTCATTTAATCACCTGCAATCGCTGCATCAACTCGCTCTCGAATTTACTATAGTACTAACAATTTATTTTTTAAGGGATCATCAGTTGTTTATCATGAAACACTGTTTCAGGGATTTAAAAACAAAACAGTATATTACATCATGGCTCCCCAGCAGTGTTGATCAAACACCACCTCCCTTAATCTCAGGAAGAGGACATGTTACAAACATTTGATCCAATTTCCTTTTCTTAATTGCAATTACTAACCTTTTCATACTATAAAAATGAATTTCTTACCTGTGTGATTCATCAATTTCCACATTAAAAATGGATATATTTTTTAATTTATCAGTCTTGTATTTATAATATTAGGATTAATCCATTTAACTACTTATCACCCCCCACTATGATTAGTATTTAGTATATTTACATTCTTATTTATTTAAAATTAGATATATACAGGCTAAAAATATTTTTACATATACACATTTTTTTAATTTTATATATATATATATATATATATATAATTCAACATATATATACGCTCGCTATACGGTTACAATGGTTATATACACCCAAGTATACAACATAACAGTATGTCTCTGTTCGGAACTCTCGACAATATAACATCTTTGTTCATGAAATTCCCCCTGATGCTATAAATACGGAGGAAAAAAGAGAAAGTTCTTTTCAGTTTTGTTACCAAAATGAATTTTTCTTGTGAATGTCTTGCGAGTCATACAGAGATTGAAGCTCAGTCGATATGGAAATAACGATAGAGTAGAGAGCAATCAGCAACATCTAAGCAAACGACGGTACAAAACAGAAGAGACATTTACTCGCTAGATTTCAAAGTAAACTTTTTATTCTGCCAATATAAGAACGGATGCTCCAAGTGGCACCTGCTGGATGTGGCAGCAATACTCCATTTTGGGGCGTTACATTCAAGATTAACTTTGATATGAATTATTCGTTTACTGCCGTTCCCAGTGTATTTTTCTATACGCATTTAAACCTGATAAGGTTTTGTTTGTTCGTCCTGACAATAGATCTTTTATGTGTGACTCATATCTTCATATTCTGCTGACTCTTTAAAACTGAAGAGAAAAACGGATGTTGTATTTTACGTTTCCTATTTACAAGTGGCCTCTTCTTGACTGTCCACGCGAGATTCGGGCTGGAATTTACAGACGACCGACAGGAAGAGGGAGACAAAACAAACGAAATGATACGAAAGTAAAAAAAATAAAAATGAGTTGTCAGGAAAAAGCCACCTCCACACTAGCATCAAATGAACAAACTCGCACGAATAACAAATGAAATAATAAATTGGGAAGAAATCAAGAATGGACCCATTCGTAAAATGTGTTCAGCCAATCAGAATTTTAGCCACAAAAAAAGCCATTACAGATTAAGAATGAGAGTGTGGTGACTGAAGACGGAATTATGAAAATGCAAATTGCTTGAATAGTTTATCACCTTCTCCCCCCCCTCCCGCTTCGTTTGATTCACTTTCCTTATTGTTGTAGACCCGTGCTAGGGGTCATAAATGAAAGAAACCACAAATAGTGTAAAGTGTATAAATATAATATGCATTTATCATAAAGAATACAGGAGCCACTAAAGTGGTATGAGAGGAACGTGTTCGTAGCATGATAATGAGAAAGGAAATGCTCCGTCACCAATCGAACTTCAGCAGCAATTTTCATGATAAAGACTAACCATCGAGCATGAAAATCGGACCTTCACAACTGCTACAACTGGTTTACCAAACATAAAGAAAGAACAGATGTCCACAAGCATTCTAAGGACAGGGAGCCATATTTTGCAGTCTACATAGACTTGTATGTGTTTGTCAAGACGAGGAAGAAACATTCTCATGGAGCACTTCAATAATTTGTTTCTGTTATCGCTGCTGACAAACTGCTGTATGCTCTTGCCAAACAAATGCATGGAGAGGGCAAGTTTGTTGTCATGTTCGAAGGACTTCATATAGAAATGGCTTCACTGAGATTGATAGGAACATTGCTACGAGACAGTGGGTGAACCAGTGCTATTGTAGAAGCAAAAGTGCCTCATCTAGTACATCAGAGTACATTACCTATCTGCATTCAGTTTAAGTAAGACAAGATTAGCACACAAGATTACAGCATGCAGCTTGTACCAACTAGTGAAGAATTGTATCATGATTTCTGCTATGAAGAGTGTAGCACTTCAGATACGACCTTTGAGGAATGCTGTGAAAAACGAAAGGGCGTCTGCAGTTCCAATTCTGGAAACTAGTGCTGGACATGGAACTCCGGATATTCACCCCGATTCACTCATTCAGAGAAGGAGACTTCAACTTGTACTGTGAAGTACTTTCAGTCCTGCTGCCATACTTTGCAAATAACAATGCAAACTATGCCCGTTGGATCCCATTCACCTACGAGATATGATGTCACTCACACAACAATATCCAGATGTGGCCAAGGAGTTCCACAATAAGTTCGTCATCCACAAGTCAAGAAGACAATTCTCTGGCATGGCAATTGATCAAGCACACGAGCACAATAATGCAGTGATCAAGGACAATAGAGGAGCAATTGAGTTGACAGGAGCCATTAGCACTTCATAGGTGGATGATCGCCAGACTTTAAGTTAGTTTTGTCCTAGCAATTATTTGTAATCCAGACATGAGCAGTCCCGCTGAATGAGGTTGGACAAAGAATAGAGGGGCATGTCAGATAACTTTGACAACACTACCACTGATTGCAGCAAGCAAGTGTTCCTGTAAGATGGATTGCAAAGCAAGATGCAAGTGCTCTCAGGCAGAGCTTCCCTGCAAATCACTCTGCAACTGCTCATGTGAACAGTAGCAGATGGAGGACCAGCGGCATGGTATATATCCATGAATTGGCATTCCACTGAAACATGTATGCACATATGTAACCAATAATGTTTGTATAATAAACAAACTATATACCAGCTCTGTCCTGCATTGAGCACTTTTTAATAATCACGTGAGTTTCATTGGATTTACATCTAGGAAATCAATCTATATAACCATTATATATATATATATATATATATATATATATATATAGAGAGAGAGAGAGAGAGAGAGAAATGTGGGTTAATTATAAGTAGTGTTGGGATGATTAATCGGAATCGGGAATCGGAAAAGTCGGAACATTTGAGGGTATCAGAATTGGAATCAGAAAAATTTGTCCAGATTTTCCGATGCCAAAACGATTCTTTTAATTGTTTTTTATTTGATTTTGTTTAAAGCAAAATCTTCACTTGTAATAATGATACAATAATAAATATTTATTGATTTTAAACGACCAGTGAAGGTAAAATCGATATATCTTTCTCTACAAGTATATTTTTTACGTAGGAAAATATCTCCACATTTAACGTGTATTTCTACAGTAAGCAGAAAGAAATTCAACTACATAGTTAAATATTTAGAGATTTATAAAAAACTGGAATCGGAATCGGTAATTGTGTTAGGATTGGGAAAAATATTGGAATCGTTCCATCACTAGTTATAAGGACTACTTACCAAAAAATATTTATTGAATAGAAATTTTTATTAAATAAAAGATGAAACTATCTATCAACTCTAGGTTTTCACAATACACCAACAACTTAGACATGACGTCAGCGTTGCTAATGTAGATCAGATAATATTTAGAATATTTGAAAGACGTCCAATCTCTATGACTAACTATAGATATCTTTAAATGATACAGATGTGGCTAATATATGGCTAATTATTTCTCTGGTCCTATAAAATGGACCATAAGCATTAATGGGTTAAACAGCAAAGGTCGTAAAGCTGCTACAGCCTTTGTTAGTCACGACAAATGAATATTTGTTTCTCTGAAATATTTTCCCCAAATCTTTACATAAAACTCATAAAAGCTCATTATAGAAGTCAGTCAACAAAGCTAACTTCAAAGTTCAAAGGTTACAAATGTCACCCGAAAGCACTCGATGACCTTAAACATTACCATAAACAAGACATTCCTTTGTTTCTTTTTTTCATTTTTATTTCATAAATCATTTGGGCGAGTCATCATTTTATTATTGGGCAGCCATTTTTGTTTGTTCTCTTTTGGAATTGTTTATATCGTTTTAAGTGTTATCATGCCAAAATATCTTAACGCTTCTTCCCGATGTCATTATGAATGATATGCCATCAAATTCCTCGTTCATATTTATGAAAGGTTCCAAGTCAAGACTTACAAAACAAAATGAAAAAAATATATATATGCGAGTTTTTCCCATCATTTTTCCTAGCAATTTCAGAAGCCATACTTATTTTGATACAGAAATATTCATTACAATTTCGCAATGTTTTCTTATAATCGCAGATATTTTTTTGAACGTCAGATGATTGCAAAAATTTTAGATGAAACTCGGAGTTACAAAAAAAACTTTTCCATTTAATCAAGAAGGAAATATAGACAATTTTATTTTTAGATTTTTTTTTTTTATTTATGAAAAATATTTTTTGCTGGGTGGTTTTTATTATTTGGATTTTTTGGACTACTATTCTTAGCTTAGTTCGTATTTTCACAACATTTCGACCGATGTAAACTTCGGCCTTCTTCAGATGGATGTTTTCGTCCAACTTAGAATTCGATCTTCATGTGAACCTCGGAATATATACGAAATTTCAAACTGAATTCTTTATTTAATTCATGGGATCGATTGTTCTGATTCTGTCAGCCATGACTAAGTAGAAATGTTAAATATTATGGCATTTTTTGTTATCACCTGCAGTGAAGATTGAACCTTCAATTACCAGAAGACTTCTAAATCACTGACGGAACAAAACCAATCTGGAGTTTGGGGGTTCAATCCCCACTACAGGCGATATTTACTATGAATAATTTTTTTTTTAAATACTTAAGACTTTTACTAGGTCACGGTAGATGGAACAAGAATAATCTACCTCTGTGAATTAAAGAAAATATTCAGTAAGAAATTCCATATAGATTCTCGACTTTGGCATAATTTTTTTTTGAATCTGATGCATCTGGTGTAGACCAAACTTTTTAATGACAAAAACATTGCGAGACAAACGTGAAAAATGAGAACAATCCAAAGAATATATTAGGAAATGTATAGCATGATTACGTTTTTGTGAAAACCAACACAATTTTAATTGGGAGTTGTGTAAATTTTTGGGGAAGTCACCACTTATCAAGACCTGAAGGCTAATCGAGGATATGTGTTAATAAATGTAAGGTAGTAGCGTGGCCAAAATGACAAAGTTCTCTGACTCTCTCTCCTCTGATCTTGAGCATGTGGTACGATGGGGAAAGCGGTGGCTGGTTACTTTTAATGCATCTAAAACCAAGCTTCTATCTTTATATCATCACCGCTCTGATCCTCATCTGGCATCAAGTGAAATGAATGGCTTTCGCCTTAGGGAGGCTGCACATGGAACACATACATTGAATCCGTTGCCAAGGCTGCTGGAAAAAAGGTAAAATCTCACTCCTGATGCAATTCTCTACCTATATAAAAGCCAGGTATGACCAATGATGAAGTACTGTTTTTTTTTTAATTACAATTTCACCCCAAACAAGGCACATTGCCACCTTGATGTAGGGGGCTACTATCAGGAACATAAGCTACAGGGGTACTATGTGGGGAGTTGGGCAACACAATGTCGGTTCATGTTACACTTGAAATTCTGCATGTCAGTACAGTTGGAGAAGCAGGAACTCGGAAGGGAATTCCAAAGTCCAGCGGTTCTGGGAAAGAAACTACTGGAGTAGAAGCCTTTCTTACATCTAGGGATTTCTACTGTGAAGGGGTGGGATTTGGTGCTTGTTGGGTTTGTCGAGGTTATTTACGTCGACAGGGTACTAGTGCTTGCATTCACCATTAAAATACTTGTAGAACAGGCAGAGGGCTGCTACATTTCGTCGATGGGACAGAGGCTGAAGCTTAGATGACAATTCAGGACCTATTAGGTTGGTGACTCTCTTTTGAATCCTGTCCAGGAGTGAGAGACTAGTAGCAGATGCACCATCCCAAATATGACGACAATACTCGATACATGGACGAATGGTGGCTTTATAGAGGTACAAGATACTTTCGGGCGTTAATAGCATTCTAGCATGGTAGAAAGAACCTACCTTTTTTGCAGCGGTCCTGGCAATACTCTCAATGTAATTGTTCCAACTCATGTTTCCTGTGAACGTTAGGCCGAGGAGTTTAAAGATGTACTTTCAGATAAAGAGTTTTTGGTCATTGCTATTGGTGGTAGAGAAGGTTTCTTGTAGTTATTGAAGGAAACAAGTTTAGTCTTGGCAGCATTGAATGTGACCATCCATTTTTGTCGCAATTCCACTATAGATTGGAAGTCGTCCTCTCGTGTTTCTGCCATTTCTTTAGATATGTGTTAATTTGTTTTCCTGTCGCATCTGTTATAGTGCGTGGTGTCATCAGCATATATACCCATCTCACAGACAATTTTCTGTTGCCACATCTCGGTAGGAGCTGCTAGAAGTAGCTTATCCTGCCTTGGAAGAGTTCAAAATAGACTTCGTAGCTTAGTGGGAGATGCCCTTTTCTCTTCCCTGCAACCTCTTTCCCACAGAAGAATGTTGTGAAAAAAAACTAATTATATATATATATATATATATATATATATATATATATATATATATATATAATGGAATAAGAATTACAGTTAAGTTTACAAAAATGATCCAAGATGGCAAAACTAAAGTAAATCATAAATATTAAAGAATTAATATTTATAAAGTAATCTCAACCAGATGTAAAATCTCGATAAAACCAAACAGGAGATAGAGCTTATAATAAGAACAAATAATTAATAAAACATGTTAAAAACACTTTGAAAAAGAGTTAAACACATATTTAATTTTAAAAAGGAAACACTAAAAAAGTGGATAGTCCTTAATCCATGGAGTTTCGAAGAAATACTTTCCTTCTCATCAGTAGGATTTAGCAAAATGCAAGATCGGATTTTGCTTGCAAAAGTATTTGATGAAACTACAAGTAAATCATATATCTTACTTGATAACAAAAAAATGAAGCAGAGGGAATAGGGTGAATAAAAAAAGTGATTTCATGTGAATGGATAGTCTGGTGAAGAGTAAAATATCCAATGACGGTAAAATCTAAAAATGCAGAATCCAAGAAAATTAGTTAAATTTCCAGTCCCACAAGTAAAATCCATATCTTTTTATCTCTTTCAAAGTGTTTTTAACATGTTTTATTAACTACTCGTTCTTTATATATATATATATATATATATATATATATATATATATATATAGTAAGTTACAAAAAGATATATGGCAATTAAGCTACACAGAATATTCTGCGTTCCATTCTCGTGAGAATTTGGCAGGCTTATGCACAAGCCTGACGAATTTCACGAGTGTAGCTTAATTGTCATATATATTTTTATAACTTACTACCTAGCTCTACCTATGTATCGAGCACTGTTGAAGTAAATACTGAAAAATTATGCATGAAATTATGTCTTTGTATATTAATTTATGTGATTAAATGAAGTAATCATATATATCATTACAAGTGATTATAATATGGAATTGATTTCAGTCTGGGCAACTTCAGCCACAATAGAAAAGAGTCAGAACTAACTGTTGTCAAGACACATGCGACAAATCCATTGAATTATATCAGTACCACTGCTCTAAATCCTGAAAAAAATAAATTAGCAGAGGTTCAATATTCACTCACACTACAGACATAGCTATTGCAAAGTTAAACCAAATCAACAAATGAAAGTGGGAAAAAATAAAAGACATTGCCAAGACAGTTGTCAAGAAGGTCGGCTCTTTTTATCACGTTAAAAAAAATACTCACACATATCTCTAAAAAATATTTGCCGGCTGTGGCGAATATTTTTGTAGGTTTCCACGAAAAGGGTTTACTATCTGGTTTCAAAAAGCAGCCATTACTTTCCTTACAGTTTTGTTTGTTCAACAACGAGATACAAGCAGAGGTTTTTTACGTGCCTTAATATTATTCATTCAACACTGGAGTTTACATTAGACAAAGAAGTGAATTCTACTCTTCTATTTCTGGATGTACCAGTTCCCAAGACTTTTTCAGTTTTTTGTTTTAACTTCTATCTATCGTGAATATGTATTTACTAATATTTATAAACATTAAGACGCTTTTTGTCATACAAAACAAAAATTCAATTTAATTAAACCCTTATGAATAGGCCTTAATGATTTGTTCAAAGACATATCTGGATGACGAAATTAAATGTAATAATGGCTATCCTCCAGACATTGTTGAATCCGCCATAAAAATAAAGTTTCTCATTTTTATAAAATTAAAGAAACTTCCGTTGACAGATGCCCTACTTACCTTCGCCTACTTTGGCTAACATAAGTGACAGATCTTTTTTTTATTAGATTTTCACCCCAAATAAAGCACAGTGCCACTTTGATGTAGGGGGCTACTATCGGGGACATAAGTTGCAAGGATACTATGTAGGGAGTTGAGCAGCAAGATGTCTGTTTACATTACACTTGAACTTTTGCATGTCAATACAGTTGGGAAAACATGAACTCGGAAGGGAGTTCCAGGGTCTAGCAGTTCTGGGGAAGAAACTATTAGAGTAGAAGGCTTCTTACATTTAGGGATATCTACTATGTAGGGGTGGGACTTAGCTGTTTGTTAAGTTTGTCGGGGTTATTTACATCGAGGGGGTACAAGGGCTTGTAGTTCGTCAGAGCATCCACCATTAAAATACTTGTAAAACAGGCAGAGGGATGCAACATTTCGTCGATGGGTCAGAGGTTGAAACTTGGATGACAGTTCAGGCCCTATCAGGTTGGCGACTCTCTTTTGAACCCTGTCCACCAGCATGCACCAGCCCAAATGTGACAACAATACTCCATACATAGGCAAATGGTGGCCTTGTAGAGATACATGGTACTTTCAGGCGTAAGTAACTTTCTAGCATGGTAGAGAGAGCCCACCTTTCTTGTAGTGGCCCTGGCAATGCTCTCAATGTATCTGATCGAACTCATGCAAACAAATCTCGAGAGAGATTTTGTCTTCAATTCGAAAATATGTCCTGCCCCCCCCCCCCCAATTCTATTGCTTATTTATTTAAATGTAGTTGTGGGCGGACATTGCAAAGATTTGACATCCAGGTCAAACAATACATTTCATCAACTATTCGATATGCAAATTATTCACTAACTGATGTTTTGAATAATACTTACGATTCAGCCATCTGTGAACATCTTATGAATAACCGTGTTTGTGCCTGTAAGTTTAGTGTCGAGTTGTTCTCCATTTTAAGTAATCGCACTCGCCCTTCAATTTGGAGATTCTAGAAACCATTTACATTAAAGCTTTCAGAAAGTACACATATGCCTTTATGCAGTGAAATTTGTAGTATGAAAATGTAAAGAATCTCCAAAACTTAAGTAAAAGAAATCTAACCTAACTTAAAATTCTACAGGTGTTATCTGTTAGGTAGTCAGAGTAAACCGAACTATCAATATGGATTAATATTTGAATTTAAAATTTTCCCTTACAAATTAAAATGGTTACATTCACACACATGAAACCTACTGCTCCCTCTCCCCCAGCTTTCGCTTTGTTGATCGCTACACAGATGATATCTTCATATCCGTTTTGTTACCATTTAAAAGATTTATATTTCTTGTAGACAACCTTTGTGTGTAAACAGAAGAGATATTTTTTATTCTCAGAATCTTTTACGAACATTGTAAGGATTTTATGCAATGCAAAATGATATTAAATTTCACTGATGAATTTTGGTTGAAAGAATATATTTCTATGAAGCATTTCATCAAAAGAAACACACTTTTATTAGCTATCTTCAGAATTTCATTGAATCCATCTGTTTGATGTTGCCGTTAAATTCCACTTAAATTTTAACCCATCCAGTAATTGTCAGTTGAAGGATCTGCAGTGCCATTCCTGATATCGGATAATGTATTTTGATGACAGTAACATCTTTGAAAAATGCCAAGAACAGCGCTAACAATCAGTATACATGTTGTTAAAATGGTGAATGAAAAAGATGTGTAAATACATGAATGGGTCATTATTTAGCAAGCGCTAACTAAACAACGAGATTATAAGAATGAAATCAAGAAAACATGATTTCAGTCACTGTTTTATAGGAGTTTCTAAGTTTGCATTGACTTGTTAATTTAAAAAAAAAATTTTAAGTTTAGAACGAATTTTATTGGTTGAAAATATCTTGAGTTCACGCGTTTCAGTGAAAACTAACTTGCTTTTGAAAGTGATGAAGAAAGCGAATCCCAAATGAAGCAGAGAAAGAAAAAACGTAGCAATTCAAGCCATTTGTGTCCACCCGACTCCAGACTGCCAAGAAAAAAAAGAAAAAAAAAAGAAAGAGTAAGCCAAACGAACAACGAAAAGGAGCAACTTACATCAACTTTCTTATACTCGTTCGTCTCGCACATCAATTTCTAATCTACCACAGATCTTCGTGCAAGAAAATGCATATTATTCATTTGTCATTATTCATGCATATTAAAAGAAACGAATTTTATTAGCTATCCTTGGGAATGAATGCAATCCTCTGCGTATGCCAGCTCCCAGTCCTGAACCTCGCATTACAATATTTATTCTTATATTTTAATTTCTATAATGTTTCGATTTTCAAGTTATAAATCAAAATATAAAGTAAAACGTTCATTTTACTGTTTATGGGTGTTGCCCGAGAATGCAGGCCGTACAATATTATTGTAAACCATCACCAATACAAAAATTAACGGCACAATTGAATTTTCTGATAAAATGTTACCTGAGAAAGATTATGTTTGATTTTAGTATAGAGCTTTGTTTTCAGTTGCATCCTCGAACAGAAAGACAGTCATAATATTGGATGATGCCCCCCCCCCACCTTCCAAAAATATCACTCGTGGAATTGTTAAAACAAATTCACAATTCTTTCTGCAATCCAACCAGGTTGGTACGATAAAGATTTCATTGAATTTATATGGTTCATACTATGTTATACATTCAGAATCATACTGACACACCGGTTTTCGTTAGATCACTGAAGGTAAGCAACGTTGATCCTTATAAGTACAAGATGGGTAACCATTTGAGAATATCAGGTACTGTATAGAGGACGATATCAACACATCCCCTTGACATTTCCTCCTTTGGCAGAAGCTGGTTCAACCTGCCTAGCGTGAATGTTGCTAGCATAAACATATTATGTTAAATTCGCCTATAAATTCTAACATTACCATCTGATGAATATGTCCTATTTACTTGTCTCTCCAAGAAGACAAGATCGGTTTTTAATGAGGGGAAAATCTAGTTCCCCGAAAAGGGCCGTTCTGAGTTGAAACAAAAATAAAAATTGCCTGTTTAAAAAGATTTTTCCTTCTATGACCGAGGACGGAATAGTCTCAGTGCATCATCAGAACAGATACTACACTTTGTTCCTAGTGAAAATGTCAACGAAAGGAGAATATTGATTTAAAGAAAATCTTCTTACATTACATATCATCAAAAGAATCAACTTTTATTAGCTATGCCTTATAGATAAGCCGTTTGTGTACTTCAACGCTTGGACCTTAAATTATCATATTCATTATTATTTTTTTAATTTATATAATTTTTAATTTTTAAGTCATAAATAAAATAAAATAAAACGTTGGTTTTGTCTTTTAGGAATCTCAAGTAAGAATGTGAAGCCGACAATAGTTTTGTAAAAATCTGTACTACAAAATTTATCCGATCGATTTTTCATAAAACAAAAGTTGCTTGATTTTCAATTGCAGCTTTGGACATAAAGATATAACTATATATATAGGATGTCCAAGCCCCCCCCCCCAATGCCATCCATGATAAATTTATTAAAATTCACAATCCTTTTTGTAATCCAATCATATTTAATACAAATAAACTTCATTCTATGATTGATTTTCCCACCAAATTTTAATCACGAATGTCCCACAGTTTTTGTTTTACCGATGAAAAATAGGAGGCATTACTTTTGGAAGGTCCCTTATATATGTATATTTTTTTTCCATAACGGCAATTATTCTTGTATTCAGTCGTAGCAGTATTAACGGTAAAATAAGTAACACCCTCTTCAAATCAATGAAACAACTCAGCAATTAATCTAGTTATTATTAAAAATTAAATTAGCAACTTAGGGGGCTGTTAATCCATCTAAGTATTAATTCAATTGATTTTGTCATCTGACACCCTAGGTTGGTAGAATCCATGCTGACTTACTTATTCTCCTACTTCACTTCATGGTCTAAGTGTTTTTCACCCATAAATGCAGGAGTAGACATCTTCCCACCGGAGTAAAACACACTTGGAGCCATAGGTGGTTTTGCAGTCAGATAATAATTAGAGGACATACAATAATTTATTTATTTAGACAACCCAAGAACACAAAGCATGAATTATATGACAGGAGCAGCATAAGTGATTAATAACAGATGCAGGTTAAACACAGCCCATTCCTTTAGATCAAAAACTTAATTTATATACTTAAATTGTTAAATAAGCCATTGTAGCACGTTCTGGACCTATCTGATTAAATTAATTATAGACACCTTCTAGTAATCAATGAACCGAAAACACAAACGGCCTGAATTACCTCCCTTTAACCATTATAATAAACAAAATCGATCCAGTTTCAAACAGAATTAACTAGCAGTACTTAACAACTTAATTGGATTATCTCCCCTCAAAGCTTCCTAAACAACGACATAAAAACATTTCTCAAGTAAAATAACTATGAATTTTCAGACAGTAAATAGTTTAGAACACTTCACTCGAAATGTCCTACAAGGTTTATATATATATTTAATACGCCCATTTTACTTTATTCTCACATTCAATCAAATTCTAAACCGGAAATGGTATTATATCCATGTACCAATAGAACGATAATATATAAACATTACTTGCCACTAATACGAAATTAAAAATAACTATGACATTTTTACAAGTTTGTTACGGCCATAATATAAATATAGATACCAAACTTTTAAAAATTCTTTTTACAAAAAATCAATCACTAGGAAATAAAGGAATTTAGGAACCCAACAAATGGGATATATTTTTTAAAAAAAAATTTCTTTCTTTAAATGGCTTAGGGCTCCCCATAAAAACTTCACATAACTCTGTTCTTAAATAGGGATACGAAAATTAAGTGATACATTAATATTTAAATGGGCTTTTCCGTAACCACAACCAAGGTAAACGTTTCTCGCATGCTTTTCCCGTTAGGGATTCCCCCCACCCCGCCATTTTTTCTTTCTATTAAAAAAATGCTACATTGGCAAAAGTGTGTTTATTCATAAAGTCTGAAGAAATGCTGGTTTTTGAAAATTTTCAAAAGATAAAATGCTTGAAATTGTCGAACTAGACATTGAAACAATTGTAATGTAAAATGAAATACACTTTTTTTTGCCATCAATACCTTGTTTGAAGTCTTGATTTTGCACACACACACACACACGTGTGTGTGTGTGTGTGTGTGGAATTTATCCTCGTTAAGGATAGTGATGCTTGCTCCAAGTTTGCTCTAGTTATAATTTTTCTTTAGTTTTAATATAATTTGAATATTTACGTTTAAAGTTATAAAAATTTTAAAGAGAAATCGTTTCTAAAATGCAATCAACCATTTTTTCAATCCAATCATATTTAATTCAAATAAAATTCATTCTGTGATTGACTTGGCCACCAAGTTTCAATCATGAAGGTTTTGCCTTATCATCGGTCAATGATATGTGTGGGACACTGTGGTGATCGTCTCATCAGTTAGAATGTGTGATTCCGAATCAACTACACACTCACTATTTTCACATATAAAATTTCCTTAAAAATAATGTGTATCCAAACATGAAAACAGTATTTATGATAAAATAACATGAAAAAATGTCACCAATTATTAAAATTCATAATCATTTCTTCATGCGAACCATATTTGCTACAAATAAATTTCATTCTATGATTGACTTGTCCACCAAATTTTAATCAGGAATATCTGTCTTTGTTTTATCGATGCTTAGCGATATGCTTCAAATGTGCACCTATGCATTGCAAGCATACCTGAATCTGAAATGCATAATTGTTAATAAATCTTCCTCATTCCTTTTTTTTTTACACTGAGTTTCATTGTGATAGTCATTTCAGGTTCAGGAATAATCTGGGGATTGTTTTAAAATTATATTTTAGATTAGATTTGATGAAGATCAAAGCTTTTACTGATGAGACGATTACCAAAGTATCCTTGTATATCATTGAATGGAGATTGAACAAAAACTTTTAGACATTTATCGTTGAAAATTAGTGGACGAGTTAGGCATAGATAGAAATTTTTGCACCAAATATGGTTGCATTGTCAAAATAATTGCGAATTTTAGTAAATTTTAGTTCATAGGTTTTCAATTAAAATGTAAAAATTCTGTGTTTTCCTATTTCGGTTTTCGAAAAGTTCCAGAAATATTGGTAATGGCGGATAGAAAAGAGGACGAAGGAAGAGGTGAATTCTTGTTTCAGTAAAAAGTAAAATAAAAAAATGCCATCTTTGTCTCCGTGCTTGCTATCGTCTCTATTGCAGCCGAGAAAAATGCTTCCAATGTCTGCGATGGTTTTTAATTCGTTTAATACCCAACAACATCCAACGATTAAATTAAAGGAGAGAGATTACGAAATATGCGGTTTCACTCTTAATTTCAGAGCAAATCAAAATCACATTTTTAAGAAAATTCATTCTAGCAGTTTACTTAAATTAGATGAAATTAAAGGATGATTCATTGTCATCAATATCCTATAAATTGTGGTGTATTCGAATTTCTCTCTGTCTGATCGATGAATCCATTTAAAATCAAATGGCATGCTATTAATTAATTACATTTTTAAAAATAATAATTCTTCTGATGTGTGCATTTGATTTATAATAAGAATCAATATTTATATGTAATATATCTGTTTGTATCTGCTAGCTTGTTTTCAGACAATGAGACCTAGGAACATGAAATTTGGGTAGAAATGATCTGCTATGAAGAAGTTGATTTTTTTTTCATATAAAACGGAATTGCGGGGCAAATACCCCCAATGAATTTTTTTTTTTACACTTGATCTTAATCTTCAGAAGGGGACAATATAAAAGTGGTGCAAACAACCCAAAAGAATTGATTAAAAAAAAAAAAAGTACAGAAAATGGAAGAATGGGCCAACCAACAGCATGTTAAGTATTTTCTGAAAAAATTCACCTACGACTATTTAGAGAAGGAAGATTCTAAAAAGAAGATTGCTCGACTATGATCAAGAGAGGATTATAATGGCTGCCAAAGATCAAGGTTTGATGACCAATGCTTTTAAAAAGATGAGTGGTCTCAGCAATGAAAATAAATGCAGGTTGTGCCACACAGAAGTAGAGAAAGGTGAGCCACCTGATATCTGGCTGTAAGATTCTGTTGGAGGACGGCTATTATACAATATGACACACTGGAGAAAAATAACGAAATACTAAAGCCTTATATACGACATTAAAAGAAACTGAAATCTTAGGAAGATCTCCATAATTCTAATAATTATCTGGAGCAAGCAGACTCATGAAAAAGAATTTCAAAAGCTACCTGACAAATATACCAAGGGCAAGAGATACAAACAATTGCATTTAAAGAGACGGTCAGAATTTTAAAAAAGATCTCTCGGTTATAACAGGTGGATATTTTGCATCTAGTAGGATGCCCCATCCCCAGCTAGAACGAAATGATAAATTTTTTTCAAAAGTAAAAAAAAACACTTTTTCTCTGGAATTTATTTTACACATTCTGTGATGGACATTCTTCTAGTAGCAGCGGCGTAGAAATATCTAGTATAGTTGTGACACTTACGTCACCCGCGCGTCGTCCAGTGGTGGAATGACCCCGGTTGTTGGTTCTGGTGTTTCCTCGGCGATGATGTCAACGGCCGGTTTCCTGAAACAGACTTGTCATGCAAAACAATTGAAAGGACCAAGTCAACAAGCGTTTCCTTTTGTACAAACTTCCTTGTATTTCGACAACAGTACAATCGCAGCTAGCTGTTCAGTTAGGGACTGGCCACTTGTTAACTGCGAGGTTTTCTCTTCTCTCTCCGACAGAAAACTCAATTATCTACGTGACAGGGTCAATCGATGGGGGAATTTTCGTTCATCGGACCCAAGGAAGCAAAGCTCTCTCTCTAACTCTCTCAAGGCTCGCTGCTTATATTGTGGGGGCGTGGACGTGGTCTCTTCCCGTTTCGGGTCACTGGCCAATCAGAACTAAGGGATCGCTGTCCGTCAAATCTTCGCCAGGCGGCCTATACCCCAAAAAGGAGCTGTCTTTCTTCCTCTGTTGGCATTCGGGCATTCTCCATTTCGACCAATGCGGCCTAATGAAACTTGACAGGTCGTAAAAACAGAGATGTCCAACTTAATTATTTTTGAGAGGACATAAAAACAGCTGAATCCGATTCCACAAAGGGCACATGTCTTTTCAATAGGGTCACTTATCGCCCAGCTGTTGTCGACACTGTTTGCTTTGTACATCGGAATTTCATTGGTATCCTCGCCACCCACGGGCCAATTTAACGTCATCACGTTCTCCCACCATAAGCTATGATCTTATCTTTTTTCTCTGTCTTTCTTTCTCTTCCTTTCGTCGTTTACAGCTGCCTTTTTTCCCTTTCTTTTTCCACGGGTTCACCGTTACTCTTGGCCTTTTGCTCAGGATCAAAGTGCAGCATCTGTTCTTCGGATGCCGCACTTCCATTTCTTGTTCTCTTTCGGTGGAGGAGAAATCCTTCACGACTGGGACAATTCTTATTTTTGTACCCTTGAGCGTCTCTCATAGTATCCAGGCGCGACGCTATCCTTCTTGGCGAGATTTATTAGGTAATCCATCTATGAGATGAAAACCAACACTCTTCATCGTCGCTCAATTATATCACTTCGGTTTGATAATGAAAACACGCTTTGTAGAAATGAGGGACGTTCCAAAAGTAATGCCTCGTATTTATTATTTCACCCGGATAGATCAGAAGGAATTTTAAATTGTATTGTTATAATGATTAAACATGCATTTATAACCTGAAAGTTTCATCTCTCTGTTACAGATATTGGATGTCTTCAAGTCCAACGTTAACAAATTCCTGATGAACCGCCCCCTTAAGTAGACACTTTAAATATCCACACTAACGTACTGTACTTACAATAACCCTTATCCCTGAGTGGCTTCCGGGTCTTGATAAGTGGTGACCACCTTGTAAAAAAAAAAAAAACCCTGTCATGTGTAATAGATCCGTTAACATTTATAGCAGCAGCCGCATGACATATATGCTAATGATTGAGCCAGTGCGCGAAGTGACATCATAACGAAGGAAGATAAGGGAAAGAACACAAAAAAAAAAAAAGATAAAAAGCACCACGAGAAGAAAAAGTACTAGTGGAAGATGGATATATGACTCTTGGCAACGAGAAACTTTTAAGCCTGTGTTGAGATGACAGAGTTTTGTTAATTACATGGCAGACGAGTTGAAACAAGAACAAAATGAAATGCGTTATTGGAAAGCAACGGTAAAAAATGCTTAAAAAAAAAAAGCTGAGTCGAAGTTCTACCTTTTGTTTGTTTCCTTACGAATGTCTCAGAAATAATGTGTTGGGTCCGAGTGTTAAAATATAGCGACAACGTTGAAGACGAATGATGGCTATGTTACACATGGACAGAAGCAGAGATGGATCAGAAACAGAGATGTGTCATTGAATTCCTGGCAAAAATGCATTGAGAATGGTGGTGACTTTATAGAAAAATAAATCCTGGAGCACAAAAGGTTTCTCGTTTTAATGCTACTACTCCGATTTTCATAGGTCTTCCATTTTTTAGTTTAGCTGTCAAGGAGTTAAAGTTCAATAATTTGCCTTTTGAGAACTCTACCAAACTCCTCCCCCAATTTTTAGTTTAAAGACTTGACATTTTAGATGTAGGTTACTTGGACATGGATCAAACTTTTTAATTTGATTTGAGTCCCAAACAATAAATTTTAAGGGGTCAAAATTGGGGTAAAAGTTAAAAAAAATTTGATCTCTACGGTCTCTACCATATTACTCAGCCAATTCTTGGTGTAAACATTTGAAATTTTACATAAAATGTATTCAGGCATAGGGAAAGCTTTTTAATTGGTTTTTGGCCGAAAAATTGGCTACCAAGGGGTCAAAGTTCAAAAGATATGATCTTTGCGGTCTCTAGCAAACTATTCAGTCAATTTTGGGTCTATACATTTGAAATTTTACATAAAGGGTATTTAGACATGCAGGAAGCTTTTTTAAACAATTTTTGTGCGAAAATTTGGCTGCCAAGAGGTCAAAGTTTAAAGAGTTGACCTTTGCAGACTCTACCAAACTCCCCCGCCAATTTCGAGTCTAAATACTTAAAATTTCAGATGGACATGAGTCAAACTTTTTGATATATATATTATGTTCCCCTTACCTCACTTTTTTTTAACCAAGTAAGATCTGTGACTTACTTGTAGTTTCATTAAATACTTTTATATGCAAAATCCGATCCTGCATTTTGCTAATTCCTGCCCTCTGATAAGAAGGAGAGTATTTCTTCAAAACTCCGCGGATTAAAGACTATCCACTTATCTTGTGCTTCCTTTTTTTAAAATTAAATATGTTTTTAACTCTTTTTCAAGATGTCTTTTAACATGTTTTATTAATCATTTGTTCATATATATATATATATATATATGTGTGTGTGTGTGTGTGTGTGTGTGCGCACATAAAGTTATGAACAGTACATAGGGCTCGAGCAAAGCCAGGCTGAACTGCTAGTCTAATATAATAATATAATTTCAAAAAATAAAATATTTAAAATATAATTTTATAATTTTAATTTATTTAAATATAGATTTATCTTAGTTAAAAGAAAAATCCAGGTCATTCTCGATGGTCATACATTCAAACGATACAACATCAATGTGGATGGGTCTCCAAGGGTTGATTCTTAGGCCTATATCATCCCTGGTCTTCAAAAACGATCTTATAGATAAAGTCGCATCTGAGATGAGTGTATTTGCTGATGACACTATGCTCTATCTAAGGTAATTTGAATACTAACACATGCATGATACATCATTTTGACTGTAGGGGAATGACCCAAAAATCGATAGTCACAATTAATGCTACCAAGAAAAACCTCTTTTCTTTAGCAATTATAAGAAACCTATCGAACCAATAGCATCCTTCTCATAAATCCCCCACTCTATATCTGTGCCTAAATCAAAACGCGGATTCCATGAACAAAGCTTCTTTCTTAGAACTGCACGCCTGTGGAACTCTGTTCCGTCTGCCTGCTTCCCTCCGGACTACAACTTGGATGTCTTCAATTCCAATGTTAACAAATTCCTAATGAACCGCCCCCTTAAGTAAACACTTCATCAAATCTCCACACTAACGTAATGTACTTGCAATAACCCTTATCCCTGAGTGGCTTCCAGGCTTGATAAGTGGTGATCACTGCGTAAAAAAAAAAAAAAAAATTCAACACTTAAAATCTCTAGTCTCATATTCTCACACAACATAAAAAGAAATA